>NW_026988644.1:0-32617 GCF_030222135.1 Aotus nancymaae
AGCAGTAAGCCCAGGGATATATCTGCTTCTAAATCCAAAACGCAGCTATCTAACAGAATGGTTGTCAATGTGTGCACTCAACTTTCAGAGTTAAACCCGTGTGTGGATTCAGCAGTCTGCAAACACTTTCTCTGCAGAGTCCCAAAACAGGCGTTTTCAGCCCATTACCGGCATATGGAAGAAACAGCAGTAAGCACAGGGAAATATCTGCTTCTAAATCCAAAACGCAGCTATCTAACAGAACGGTTGTCAATGTGTGCACTCAACTTCCAGAGTTAAACCCGTGTGTGGATTCAGCAGTCTGCAAACACTTTCTCTGCAGAGTCCCAAAACAGGCGTTTTCAGCCCATTACCGGCATATGGAAGAAACAGCAGTAAGCCCAGGGCAATATCTGCTTCTAAATCCAAAACGCAGCTATCTAACAGAACGGTTGTCAATGTGTGCACTCAACTTCCAGAGTTAAACCCGTGTGTGGATTCAGCAGTCTGCAAACACTTTCTCTGCAGAGTCCCAAAACAGGCGTTTTCAGCCCATTACCGGCATATGGAAGAAACAGCAGTAAGCACAGGGAACTATCTGCTTCTAAATCCAAAACCCAGCTATCTAACAGAACGGTTGTCAATGTGTGCACTCAACTTCCAGAGTTAAACCCGTGTGTGGATTCAGCAGTCTGCAAACACTTTCTCTGCAGAGTCCCAAAACAGGCGTTTTCAGCCCATTACCGGCATATGGAAGAAACAGCAGTAAGCCCAGGGCAATATCTGGTTCTAAATCCAAAACGCAGCTATCTAACAGAACGGTTGTCAATGTGTGCACTCAACTTCCAGAGTTAAACCCGTGTGTGGATTCAGCAGTCTGCAAACACTTTCTCTGCAGAGTCCCAAAACAGGCGTTTTCAGCCCATTACCGGCATATGGAAGAAACAGCAGTAAGCACAGGGAAATATCTGCTTCTAAATCCAAAACGCAGCTATCTAACAGAATGGTTGTCAATGTGTGCACTCAACTTCCAGAGTTAAACCCGTGTGAGGATTCAGCAGTCTGCAAACACTTTCTCTGCAGAGTCCCAAAACAGGCGTTTTCAGCCCATTACCGGCATATGGAAGAAACAGCAGTAAGCACAGGGAAATATCTGCTTCTAAATCCAAAACGCAGCTATCTAACAGAACGGTTGTCAATGTGTGCACTCAACTTCCAGAGTTAAACCCGTGTGAGGATTCAGCAGTCTGCAAACACTTTCTCTGCAGAGTCCCAAAACAGGCGTTTTCAGCCCATTACCGGCATATGGAAGAAACAGCAGTAAGCACAGGGAAATATCTGCTTCTAAATCCAAAACGCAGCTTTCTAACAGAATGGTTGTCAATGTGTGCACTCAACTTCCAGAGTTAAACCCGTGTGAGGATTCAGCAGTCTGCAAACACTTTCTCTGCAGAGTCCCAAAACAGGCGTTTTCAGCCCATTACCGGCATATGGAAGAAACAGCAGTAAGCACAGGGAAATATCTGCTTCTAAATCCAAAACGCAGCTATCTAACAGAACGGTTGTCAATGTGTGCACTCAACTTCCAGAGTTAAACCCGTGTGAGGATTCAGCAGTCTGCAAACACTTTCTCTGCAGAGTCCCAAAACAGGCGTTTTCAGCCAATTACCGGCATATGGAAGAAACAGCAGTAAGCAGAGGGAAATATCTGCTTCTAAATCCAAAACGCAGCTATCAAACAGAAAGGTTGTCAATGTGTGCACTCAACTTCCAGAGTTAAACCCGTGTGTGGATTCAGCAGTCTGCAAACACTTTCTCTGCAGAGTCCCAAAACAGGCGTTTTCAGCCCATTACCGGCATATGGAAGAAACAGCAGTAAGCACAGGGAAATATCTGCTTCTAAACCCAAAACGCAGCTATCTAACAGAACGGTTGTCAATGTGTGCACTCAACTTCCAGAGTTAAACCCGTGTGTGGATTCAGCAGTCTGCAAACACTTTCTCTGCAGAGTCCCAAAACAGGCGTTTTCAACCCATTACCGGCATATGGAAGAAACAGCAGTAAGCCCAGGGAAATATCTGCTTCTAAATCCAAAACGCAGCTCTCTAACAGAACGGTTGTCAATGTGTGCACTCAACTTCCAGAGTTAAACCCGTGTGTGGATTCAGCAGTCTGCAAACACTTTCTCTGCAGAGTCCCAAAACAGGCGTTTTCAGCCCATTACCGGCATATGGAAGAAACAGCAGTAAGCACAGGGAAATATCTGCTTCAAAATCCAAAACGCAGCTATCTAACAGAACGGTTGTCAATGTGTGCACTCAACTTCCAGAGTTAAACCCGTGTGTGGATTCAGCAGTCTGCAAACACTTTCTCTGCAGAGTCCCAAAACAGGCGTTTTCAGCCCATTACCGGCATATGGAAGAAACAGCAGTAAGCACAGGGAAATATCTGCTTCTAAATCCAAAACGCAGCTATCTAACAGAACGGTTGTCAATGTGTGCACTCAACTTCCAGAGTTCAACCCGTGTGTGGATTCAGCAGTCTGCAAACACTTTCTCTGCAGAGTCCCAAAACAGGCGTTTTCAGCCCATTACCGGCATATGGAAGAAACAGCAGTAAGCCCAGGGATATATCTGCTTC
The DNA here is from genome assembly GCF_030222135.1 of Aotus nancymaae. NCBI lineage: Eukaryota > Metazoa > Chordata > Mammalia > Primates > Aotidae > Aotus > Aotus nancymaae. The sequence continues at coordinate 2,620 of NW_026988644.1, forward strand.
TAAATCCAAAACGCAGCTATCTAACAGAATGGTTGTCAATGTGTGCACTCAACTTCCAGAGTTAAACCCGTGTGTGGATTCAGCAGTCTGCAAACACTTTCTCTGCAGAGTCCCAAAACAGGCGTTTTCAGCCCATTACCGGCATATGGAAGAAACAGCAGTAAGCACAGGGAAATATCTGCTTCTAAATCCAAAACGCAGCTATCTAACAGAACGGTTGTCAATGTGTGCACTCAACTTCCAGAGTTAAACCCGTGTGTGGATTCAGCAGTCTGCAAACACTTTCTCTGCAGAGTCCCAAAACAGGCGTTTTCAGCCCATTACCGGCATATGGAAGAAACAGCAGTAAGCACAGGGAAATATCTGCTTCTAAATCCAAAACGCAGCTATCTAACAGAACGGTTGTCAATGTGTGCACTCAACTTCCAGAGTTAAACCCGTGTGTGGATTCAGCAGTCTGCAGAGACTTTCTCTGCAGAGTCCCAAAACAGGCGTTTTCAGCCCATTACCGGCATATGGAAGAAACAGCAGTAAGCACAGGGAAATATCTGCTTCTAAATCCAAAACGCAGCTATCTAACAGAACGGTTGTCAATGTGTGCACTCAACTTCCAGAGTTAAACCCGTGTGTGGATTCAGCAGTCTGCAAACACTTTCTCTGCAGAGTCCCAAAACAGGCGTTTTCAGCCCATTACCGGCATATGGAAGAAACAGCAGTAAGCACAGGGAAATATCTGCTTCTAAATCCAAAACGCAGCTATCTAACAGAACGGTTGTCAATGTGTGCACTCAACTTCCAGAGTTAAACCCGTGTGTGGATTCAGCAGTCTGCAAACACTTTCTCTGCAGAGTCCCAAAACAGGCGTTTTCAGCCCATTACCGGCATATGGAAGAAACAGCAGTAAGCACAGGGAAATATCTGCTTCTAAATCCAAACCGCAGCTATCTAACAGAACGGTTGTCAATGTGTGCACTCAACTTCCAGAGTTAAACCTGTGTGTGGATTCAGCAGTCTGCAAACACTTTCTCTGCAGAGTCCCAAAACAGGCGTTTTCAGCCCATTACCGGCATATGGAAGAAACAGCAGTAAGCCCAGGGAAATATCTGCTTCTAAATCCAAAACGCAGCTATCTAACAGAACGGTTGTCAATGTGTGCACTCAACTTCCAGAGTTAAACCCGTGTGTGGATTCAGCAGTCTGCCAACACTTTCTCTGCAGAGTCCCAAAACAGGCGTTTTCAGCCCATTACCGGCATATGGAAGAAACAGCAGTAAGCACAGGGAACTATCTGCTTATAATCCAAAACCCAGCTATCTAACAGAACGGTTGTCAATGTGTGCACTCAACTTCCAGAGTTAATCCCGTGTGTGGATTCAGCAGTCTGCAAACACATTCTCTGCAGAGTCCCAAAACAGGCGTTTTCAGCCCATTACCGGCATATGGAAAAAACAGCAGTAAGCCCAGGGAAATATCTGCTTCTAAATCCAAAACGCAGCTATCTAACAGAACGGTTGTCAATGTGTGCACTCAACTTCCAGAGTTAAACCCGTGTGTGGATTCAGCAGTCTGCAAACACTTTCTCTGCAGAGTCATAAAACAGGCGTTTTCAGCCCATTACCGGCATATGGAAGAAACAGCAGTAAGCACAGGGAAATATCTGCTTCTAAATCCAAAACCCTGCTATCTAACAGAAAGGTTGTCAATGTGTGCACTCAACTTCCAGAGTTAAACCCGTGTGTGGATTCAGCAGTCTGCAAACACTTTCTCTGCAGAGTCCCAAAACAGGCGTTTTCAGCCCATTACCGGCATATGGAAGAAACCGCAGTAAGCACAGGGAAATATCTGCTTCTAAATCCAAAACGCAGCTATCTAACAGAACGGTTGTCAATGTGTGCACTCAACTTCCAGAGTTAAACCCGTGTGTGGATTCAGCAGTCTGCAAACACTTTCTCTGCAGAGTCCCAAAACAGGCGTTTTCAGCCCATTACCGGCATATGGAAGAAACAGCAGTAAGCCCAGGGAAATATCTGCTTCTAAATCCAAAACGCAGCTATCTAACAGAACGGTTGTCAATGTGTGCACTCAACTTCCAGAGTTAAACCCGTGTGTGGATTCAGCAGTCTGCAAACACTTTCTCTGCAGAGTCCCAAAACAGGCGTTTTCAGCCCATTACCGGCATATGGAAGAAACAGCAGTAAGCACAGGGAACTATCTGCTTCTAAATCCAAAACCCAGCTATCTAACAGAACGGTTGTCAATGTGTTCACTCAACTTCCAGAGTTAAACCCGTGTGTGGATTCATCAGTCTGCAAACACCTTCTCTGCAGAGTCCCAAAACAGGCGTTTTCAGCCCATTACAGGCATATGGAAGAAACAGCAGTAAGCACAGGGAAATATCTGCTTCTAAATCCAAAACGCAGCTATCTAACAGAACGGTTGTCAATGTGTGCACTCAACTTCCAGAGTTAAACCCGTGTGTGGATTCAGCAGTCTGCAAACACTTTCTCCGCAGAGTCCCAAAACAGGTGTTTTCAGCCCATTACCGGCATATGGAAGAAACAGCAGTAAGCCCAGGGAAATATCTGCTTCTAAATCCAAAACGCAGCTATCTAACAGAACGGTTGTCAATGTGTGCACTCAACTTCCAGAGTTAAACCCGTGTGTGGATTCAGCAGTCTGCAAACACTTTCTCTGCAGAGTCCCAAAACAGGCGTTTTCAGCCCATTACCGGCATATGGAAGAAACAGCAGTAAGCCCAGGGAAATATCTGCTTCTAAATCCAAAACGCAGCTATCTAACAGAACGGTTGTCAATGTGTGCACTCAATTTCCAGAGGTAAACCCGTGTGTGGATTCAGCAGTCTGCAAACACTTTCTCTGCAGAGTCATAAAACAGGCGTTTTCAGCCCATTAACGGCATATGGAAGAAACAGCAGTAAGCACAGGGAAATATCTGCTTCTAAATCCAAAACCCTGCTATCTAACAGAAAGGTTGTCAATGTGTGCACTCAACTTCCAGAGTTAAACCCGTGTGTGGATTCAGCAGTCTGCAAACACTTTCTCTGCAGAGTCCCAAAACAGGCGTTTTCAGCCCATTACCGGCATATGGAAGAAACCGCAGTAAGCACAGGGAAATATCTGCTTCTAAATCCAAAACGCAGCTATCTAACAGAACGGTTGTCAATGTGTGCACTCAACTTCCAGAGTTAAACCCGTGTGTGGATTCAGCAGTCTGCAAACACTTTCTCTGCAGAGTCCCAAAACAGGCGTTTTCAGCCCATTACCGGCATATGGAAGAAACAGCAGTAAGCCCAGGGAAATATCTGCTTCTAAATCCAAAACGCAGCTATCTAACAGAACGGTTGTCAATGTGTGCACTCAACTTCCAGAGTTAAACCCGTGTGTGGATTCAGCAGTCTGCAAACACTTTCTCTGCAGAGTCCCAAAACAGGCGTTTTCAGCCCATTACCGGCATATGGAAGAAACCGCAGTAAGCACAGGGAAATATCTGCTTCTAAATCCAAAACGCAGCTATCTAACAGAACGGTTGTCAATGTGTGCACTCAACTTCCAGAGTTAAACCCGTGTGTGGATTCAGCAGTCTGCAAACACTTTCTCTGCAGAGTCCCAAAACAGGCGTTTTCAGCCCATTACCGGCATATGGAAGAAACAGCAGTAAGCACAGGGAAATATCTGCTTCTAAATCCAAAACGCAGCTATCTAACAGAACGGTTGTCAATGTGTGCACTCAGCTTCCAGAGTTAAACCCGTGTGTGGATTCAGCAGTCTGCAAACACTTTCTCTGCAGAGTCCCAAAACAGGCGTTTTCAGCCCATTACCGGCATATGGAAGAAACAGCAGTAAGCACAGGGAACTATCTGCTTCTAAATCCAAAACCCAGCTATCTAACAGAACGGTTGTCAATGTGTGCACTCAACTTCCAGAGTTAAACCCGTGTGTGGATTCATCAGTCTGCAAACACCTTCTCTGCAGAGTCCCAAAACAGGCGTTTTCAGCCCATTACCGGCATATGGAAGAAACAGCAGTAAGCACAGGGAAATATCTGCTTCTAAATCCAAAACGCAGCTATCTAACAGAACGGTTGTCAAAGTGTGCACTCAACTTCCAGAGTTAAACCCGTGTGTGGATTCAGCAGTCTGCAAACACTTTCTCTGCAGAGTCCCAAAACAGGCGTTTTCAGCCCATTACCGGCATATGGAAGAAACAGCAGTAAGCACAGGGAAATATCTGCTTCTAAATCCAAAACGCAGCTATCTAACAGAACGGTTGTCAATGTGTGCACTCAACTTCCAGAGTTAAACCCGTGTGTGGATTCAGCAGTCTGCAGAGACTTTCTCTGCAGAGTCCCAAAACAGGCGTTTTCAGCCCATTACCGGCATATGGAAGAAACAGCAGTAAGCACAGGGAAATATCTGCTTCTAAATCCAAAACGCAGCTATCTAACAGAACGGTTGTCAATGTGTGCACTCAACTTCCAGAGTTAAACCCGTGTGTGGATTCAGCAGTCTGCAAACACTTTCTCTGCAGAGTCCCAAAACAGGCGTTTTCAGCCCATTACCGGCATATGGAAGAAACAGCAGTAAGCCCAGGGCAATATCTGCTTCTAAATCCAAAACGCAGCTATCTAACAGAACGGTTGTCAATGTGTGCACTCAACTTCCAGAGTTAAACCCGTGTGTGGATTCAGCAGTCTGCAAACACTTTCTCTGCAGAGTCCCAAAACAGGCGTTTTCAGCCCATTACCGGCATATGGAAGAAACAGCAGTAAGCACAGGGAAATATCTGCTTCTAAATCCAAAACGCAGCTCTCTAACAGAACGGTTGTCAATGTGTGCACTCAACTTCCAGAGTTAATCCCGTGTGTGGATTCAGCAGTCTGCAAACACATTCTCTGCAGAGTCCCAAAACAGGCGTTTTCAGCCCATTACCGGCATATGGAAAAAACAGCAGTAAGCCCAGGGAAATATCTGCTTCTAAATCCAAAACGCAGCTATCTAACAGAACGGTTGTCAATGTGTGCACTCAACTTCCAGAGTTAAACCCGTGTGTGGATTCAGCAGTCTGCAAACACTTTCTCTGCAGAGTCATAAAACAGGCGTTTTCAGCCCATTACCGGCATATGGAAGAAACAGCAGTAAGCACAGGGAAATATCTGCTTCTAAATCCAAAACCCTGCTATCTAACAGAAAGGTTGTCAATGTGTGCACTCAACTTCCAGAGTTAAACCCGTGTGTGGATTCAGCAGTCTGCAAACACTTTCTCTGCAGAGTCCCAAAACAGGCGTTTTCAGCCCATTACCGGCATATGGAAGAAACAGCAGTAAGCACAGGGAAATATCTGCTTCTAAATCCAAAACGCAGCTATCTAACAGAACGGTTGTCAATGTGTGCACTCAACTTCCAGAGTTAAACCCGTGTGTGGATTCAGCAGTCTGAAAACACTTTCTCTGCAGAGTCCCAAAACAGGCGTTTTCAGCCCATTACCGGCATATGGAAGAAACAGCAGTAAGCACAGGGAACTATCTGCTTCTAAATCCAAAACCCAGCTATCTAACAGAACGGTTGTCAATGTGTGCACTCAACTTCCAGAGTTAAACCCGTGTGTGGATTCATCAGTCTGCAAACACCTTCTCTGCAGAGTCCCAAAACAGGCGTTTTCAGCCCATTACTGGCATATGGAAGAAACAGCAGTAAGCACAGGGAAATATCTGCTTCTAAATCCAAACCGCAGCTATCTAACAGAACGGTTGTCAATGTGTGCACTCAACTTCCAGAGTTAAACCCGTGTGTGGATTCAGCAGTCTGCAAACACTTTCTCTGCAGAGTCCCAAAACAGGCGTTTTCAGCCCATTACCGGCATATGGAAGAAACAGCAGTAAGCCCAGGGAAATATCTGCTTCTAAATCCAAAACGCAGCTATCTAACAGAACGGTTGTCAATGTGTGCACTCAACTTCCAGAGTTAAACCCGTGTGTGGATTCAGCAGTCTGCAAACACTTTCTCTGCAGAGTCCCAAAACAGGCGTTTTCAGCCCATTACCGGCATATGGAAGAAACAGCAGTAAGCCCAGGGAAATATCTGCTTCTAAATCCAAAACGCAGCTATCTAACAGAACGGTTGTCAATGTGTGCACTCAACTTCCAGAGGTAAACCCGTGTGTGGATTCAGCAGTCTGCAAACACTTTCTCTGCAGAGTCCCAAAACAGGCGTTTTCAGCCCATTAACGGCATATGGAAGAAACAGCAGTAAGCACAGGGAAATATCTGCTTCTAAATCCAAAACCCTGCTATCTAACAGAAAGGTTGTCAATGTGTGCACTCAACTTCCAGAGTTAAACCCGTGTGTGGATTCAGCAGTCTGCAAACACTTTCTCTGCAGAGTCCCAAAACAGGCGTTTTCAGCCCATTACCGGCATATGGAAGAAACCGCAGTAAGCACAGGGAAATATCTGCTTCTAAATCCAAAACGCAGCTATCTAACAGAACGGTTGTCAATGTGTGCACTCAACTTCCAGAGTTAAACCCGTGTGTGGATTCAGCAGTCTGCAAACACTTTCTCTGCAGAGTCCCAAAACAGGCGTTTTCAGCCCATTACCGGCATATGGAAGAAACAGCAGTAAGCCCAGGGAAATATCTGCTTCTAAATCCAAAACGCAGCTATCTAACAGAACGGTTGTCAATGTGTGCACTCAACTTCCAGAGTTAAACCCGTGTGTGGATTCAGCAGTCTGCCAACACTTTCTCTGCAGAGTCCCAAAACAGGCGTTTTCAGCCCATTACCGGCATATGGAAGAAACAGCAGTAAGCACAGGGAACTATCTGCTTCTAAATCCAAAACCCAGCTATCTAACAGAACGGTTGTCAATGTGTGCACTCAACTTCCAGAGTTAATCCCGTGTGTGGATTCAGCAGTCTGCAAACACATTCTCTGCAGAGTCCCAAAACAGGCGTTTTCAGCCCATTACCGGCATATGGAAAAAACAGCAGTAAGCCCAGGGAAATATCTGCTTCTAAATCCAAAACGCAGCTATCTAACAGAACGGTTGTCAATGTGTGCACTCAACTTCCAGAGTTAAACCCGTGTGTGGATTCAGCAGTCTGCAAACACTTTCTCTGCAGAGTCATAAAACAGGCGTTTTCAGCCCATTACCGGCATATGGAAGAAACAGCAGTAAGCACAGGGAAATATCTGCTTCTAAATCCAAAACCCTGCTATCTAACAGAAAGGTTGTCAATGTGTGCACTCAACTTCCAGAGTTAAACCCGTGTGTGGATTCAGCAGTCTGCAAACACTTTCTCTGCAGAGTCCCAAAACAGGCGTTTTCAGCCCATTACCGGCATATGGAAGAAACCGCAGTAAGCACAGGGAAATATCTGCTTCTAAATCCAAAACGCAGCTATCTAACAGAACGGTTGTCAATGTGTGCACTCAACTTCCAGAGTTAAACCCGTGTGTGGATTCAGCAGTCTGCAAACACTTTCTCTGCAGAGTCCCAAAACAGGCGTTTTCAGCCCATTACCGGCATATGGAAGAAACAGCAGTAAGCCCAGGGAAATATCTGCTTCTAAATCCAAAACGCAGCTATCTAACAGAACGGTTGTCAATGTGTGCACTCAACTTCCAGAGTTAAACCCGTGTGTGGATTCAGCAGTCTGCAAACACTTTCTCTGCAGAGTCCCAAAACAGGCGTTTTCAGCCCATTACCGGCATATGGAAGAAACAGCAGTAAGCACAGGGAACTATCTGCTTCTAAATCCAAAACCCAGCTATCTAACAGAACGGTTGTCAATGTGTTCACTCAACTTCCAGAGTTAAACCCGTGTGTGGATTCATCAGTCTGCAAACACCTTCTCTGCAGAGTCCCAAAACAGGCGTTTTCAGCCCATTACTGGCATATGGAAGAAACAGCAGTAAGCACAGGGAAATATCTGCTTCTAAATCCAAAACGCAGCTATCTAACAGAACGGTTGTCAATGTGTGCACTCAACTTCCAGAGTTAAACCCGTGTGTGGATTCAGCAGTCTGCAAACACTTTCTCCGCAGAGTCCCAAAACAGGTGTTTTCAGCCCATTACCGGCATATGGAAGAAACAGCAGTAAGCCCAGGGAAATATCTGCTTCTAAATCCAAAACGCAGCTATCTAACAGAACGGTTGTCAATGTGTGCACTCAACTTCCAGAGTTAAACCCGTGTGTGGATTCAGCAGTCTGCAAACACTTTCTCTGCAGAGTCCCAAAACAGGCGTTTTCAGCCCATTACCGGCATATGGAAGAAACAGCAGTAAGCCCAGGGAAATATCTGCTTCTAAATCCAAAACGCAGCTATCTAACAGAACGGTTGTCAATGTGTGCACTCAATTTCCAGAGGTAAACCCGTGTGTGGATTCAGCAGTCTGCAAACACTTTCTCTGCAGAGTCATAAAACAGGCGTTTTCAGCCCATTAACGGCATATGGAAGAAACAGCAGTAAGCACAGGGAAATATCTGCTTCTAAATCCAAAACGCAGCTATCTAACAGAAAGGTTGTCAATGTGTGCACTCAACTTCCAGAGTTAAACCCGTGTGTGGATTCAGCAGTCTGCAAACACTTTCTCTGCAGAGTCCCAAAACAGGCGTTTTCAGCCCATTACCGGCATATGGAAGAAACCGCAGTAAGCACAGGGAAATATCTGCTTCTAAATCCAAAACGCAGCTATCTAACAGAACGGTTGTCAATGTGTGCACTCAACTTCCAGAGTTAAACCCGTGTGTGGATTCAGCAGTCTGCAAACACTTTCTCTGCAGAGTCCCAAAACAGGCGTTTTCAGCCCATTACCGGCATATGGAAGAAACAGCAGTAAGCCCAGGGAAATATCTGCTTCTAAATCCAAAACGCAGCTATCTAACAGAACGGTTGTCAATGTGTGCACTCAACTTCCAGAGTTAAACCCGTGTGTGGATTCAGCAGTCTGCAAACACTTTCTCTGCAGAGTCCCAAAACAGGCGTTTTCAGCCCATTACCGGCATATGGAAGAAACAGCAGTAAGCACAGGGAACTATCTGCTTCTAAATCCAAAACCCAGCTATCTAACAGAACGGTTGTCAATGTGTGCACTCAACTTCCAGAGTTAAACCCGTGTGTGGATTCAGCAGTCTGCAAACACTTTCTCTGCAGAGTCCCAAAACAGGCGTTTTCAGCCCATTACCGGCATATGGAAGAAACAGCAGTAAGCCCAGGGAAATATCTGCTTCTAAATCCAAAACGCAGCTATCTAACAGAACGGTTGTCAATGTGTGCACTCAACTTCCAGAGTTAAACCCGTGTGTGGATTCAGCAGTCTGCAAACACTTTCTCTGCAGAGTCCCAAAACAGGCGTTTTCAGCCCATTAACGGCATATGGAAGAAACAGCAGTAAGCACAGGGAACTATCTGCTTCTAAATCCAAAACCCAGCTATCTAACAGAACGGTTGTCAATGTGTGCACTCAACTTCCAGAGTTAAACCCGTGTGTGGATTCAGCAGTCTGCAAACACCTTCTCTGCAGAGTCCCCAAACAGGCGTTTTCAGCCCATTACCGGCATATGGAAGAAACAGCAGTAAGCACAGGGAAATATCTGCTTCTAAATTCAAAACGCAGCTATCTAACAGAACGGTTGTCAATGTGTGCACTCAACTTCCAGAGTTAAACCCGTGTGTGGATTCAGCAGTCTGCAAACACTTTCTCTGCAGAGTCCCAAAGCAGGCGTTTTCAGCCCATTACCGGCATATGGAAGAAACAGCAGTAAGCACAGGGAAATATCTGCTTCTAAATCCAAAACGCAGCTCTCTAACAGAACGGTTGTCAATGTGTGCACTCAACTTCCAGAGTTAAACCCGTGTGTGGATTCAGCAGTCTGCAAACACTTTCTCTGCAGAGTCCCAAAACAGGCGTTTTCAGCCCGTTACCGGCATATGGAAGAAACCGCAGTAAGCACAGGGAAATATCTGCATCTAAATCCAAAACGCAGCTATCTAACAGAACGGTTGTCAATGTGTGCACTCAACTTCCAGAGTTAAACCCGTGTGTGGATTCAGCAGTCTGCAAACACTTTCTCTGCAGAGTCCCAAAACAGGCGTTTTCAGCCCATTACCGGCATATGGAAGAAACAGCAGTAAGCCCAGGGAAATATCTGCTTCTAAATCCAAAACGCAGCTATCTAACAGAACGGTTGTCAATGTGTGCACTCAACTTCCAGAGTTAAACCCGTGTGTGGATTCAGCAGTCTGCAAACACTTTCTCTGCAGAGTCCCAAAACAGGCGTTTTCAGCCCATTAACGGCATATGGAAGAAACAGCAGTAAGCACAGGGAACTATCTGCTTCTAAATCCAAAACCCAGCTATCTAACAGAACGGTTGTCAATGTGTGCACTCAACTTCCAGAGTTAAACCCGTGTGTGGATTCAGCAGTCTGCAAACACCTTCTCTGCAGAGTCCCAAAACAGGCGTTTTCAGCCCATTACCGGCATATGGAAGAAACAGCAGTAAGCACAGGGAAATATCTGCTTCTAAATTCAAAACGCAGCTATCTAACAGAACGGTTGTCAATGTGTGCACTCAACTTCCAGAGTTAAACCCGTGTGTGGATTCAGCAGTCTGCAAACACTTTCTCTGCAGAGTCCCAAAACAGGCGTTTTCAGCCCATTACCGGCATATGGAAGAAACCGCAGTAAGCACAGGGAAATATCTGCTTCTAAATCCAAAACGCAGCTATCTAACAGAACGGTTGTCAATGTGTGCACTCAACTTCCAGAGTTAAACCCGTGTGTGGATTCAGCAGTCTGCAAACACTTTCTCTGCAGAGTCCCAAAACAGGCGTTTTCAGCCCATTACCGGCATATGGAAGAAACAGCAGTAAGCCCAGGGAAATATCTGCTTCTAAATCCAAAACGCAGCTATCTAACAGAACGGTTGTCAATGTGTGCACTCAACTTCCAGAGTTAAACCCGTGTGTGGATTCAGCAGTCTGCAAACACTTTCTCTGCAGAGTCCCAAAACAGGCGTTTTCAGCCCATTACCGGCATATGGAAGAAACAGCAGTAAGCACAGGGAACTATCTGCTTCTAAATCCAAAACCCAGCTATCTAACAGAACGGTTGTCAATGTGTTCACTCAACTTCCAGAGTTAAACCCGTGTGTGGATTCATCAGTCTGCAAACACCTTCTCTGCAGAGTCCCAAAACAGGCGTTTTCAGCCCATTACCGGCATATGGAAGAAACAGCAGTAAGCACAGGGAAATATCTGCTTCTAAATCCAAAACGCAGCTATCTAACAGAACGGTTGTCAATGTGTGCACTCAACTTCCAGAGTTAAACCCGTGTGTGGATTCAGCAGTCTGCAAACACTTTCTCTGCAGAGTCCCAAAACAGGTGTTTTCAGCCCATTACCGGCATATGGAAGAAACAGCAGTAAGCCCAGGGAAATATCTGCTTCTAAATCCAAAACGCAGCTATCTAACAGAACGGTTGTCAATGTGTGCACTCAACTTCCAGAGTTAAACCCGTGTGTGGATTCAGCAGTCTGCAAACACTTTCTCTGCAGAGTCCCAAAACAGGCGTTTTCAGCCCATTACCGGCATATGGAAGAAACAGCAGTAAGCCCAGGGAAATATCTGCTTCTAAATCCAAAACGCAGCTATCTAACAGAACGGTTGTCAATGTGTGCACTCAACTTCCAGAGGTAAACCCGTGTGTGGATTCAGCAGTCTGCAAACACTTTCTCTGCAGAGTCATAAAACAGGCGTTTTCAGCCCATTAACGGCATATGGAAGAAACAGCAGTAAGCACAGGGAAATATCTGCTTCTAAATCCAAAACCCTGCTATCTAACAGAAAGGTTGTCAATGTGTGCACTCAACATCCAGAGTTAAACCCGTGTGAGGATTCAGCAGTCTGCAAACACTTTCTCTGCAGAGTCCCAAAACAGGCGTTTTCAGCCCATTACCGGCATATGGAAGAAACCGCAGTAAGCACAGGGAAATATCTGCTTCTAAATCCAAAACGCAGCTATCTAACAGAACGGTTGTCAATGTGTGCACTCAACTTCCAGAATTAAACCCGTGTGTGGATTCAGCAGTCTGCAAACACTTTCTCTGCAGAGTCCCAAAACAGGCGTTTTCAGCCCATTACCGGCATATGGAAGAAACAGCAGTAAGCACAGGGAAATATCTGCTTCTAAATCCAAAACGCAGCTATCTAACAGAACGGTTGTCATTGTGTGCACTCAACTTCCAGAGTTAAACCCGTGTGTGGATTCAGCAGTCTGCAAACACTTTCTCTGCAGAGTCCCAAAACAGGCGTTTTCAGCCCATTACCGGCATATGGAAGAAACAGCAGTAAGCACAGGGAACTATCTGCTTCTAAATCCAAAACCCAGCTATCTAACAGAACGGTTGTCAATGTGTGCACTCAACTTCCAGAGTTAAACCCGTGTGTGGATTCATCAGTCTGCAAACACCTTCTCTGCAGAGTCCCAAAACAGGCGTTTTCAGCCCATTACCGGCATATGGAAGAAACAGCAGTAAGCACAGGGAAATATCTGCTTCTAAATCCAAAACGCAGCTATCTAACAGAACGGTTGTCAATGTGTGCACTCAACTTCCAGAGTTAAACCCGTGTGTGGATTCAGCAGTCTGCAAACACTTTCTCTGCAGAGTCCCAAAACAGGCGTTTTCAGCCCATTACCGGCATATGGAAGAAACAGCAGTAAGCCCAGGGCAATATCTGGTTCTAAATCCAAAACGCAGCTATCTAACAGAACGGTTGTCAATGTGTGCACTCAACTTCCAGAGTTAAACCCGTGTGTGGATTCAGCAGTCTGCAAACACTTTCTCTGCAGAGTCCCAAAACAGGCATTTTCAGCCCATTTCCGGCATATGGAAGAAACAGCAGTAAGCCCAGGGAAATATCTGCTTCTAAATCCAAAACGCAGCTATCTAACAGAACGGTTGTCAATGTGTGCACTCAACTTCCAGAGTTAAACCCGTGTGTGGATTCAGCAGTCTGCAAACACTTTCTCTGCAGAGTCCCAAAACAGGCGTTTTCAGCCCATTAACGGCATATGGAAGAAACAGCAGTAAGCACAGGGAACTATCTGCTTCTAAATCCAAAACCCAGCTATCTAACAGAACGGTTGTCAATGTGTGCACTCAACTTCCAGAGTTAAACCCGTGTGTGGATTCAGCAGTCTGCAAACACCTTCTCTGCAGAGTCCCCAAACAGGCGTTTTCAGCCCATTACCGGCATATGGAAGAAACAGCAGTAAGCACAGGGAAATATCTGCTTCTAAATTCAAAACGCAGCTATCTAACAGAACGGTTGTCAATGTGTGCACTCAACTTCCAGAGCTAAACCCGTGTGTGGATTCAGCAGTCTGCAAACACTTTCTCTGCAGAGTCCCAAAACAGGCGTTTTCAGCCCATTACCGGCATATGGAAGAAACAGCAGTAAGCACAGGGAAATATCTGCTTCTAAATCCAAAACGCAGCTATCTAACAGAACGGTTGTCAATGTGTGCACTCAACTTCCAGAGTTAAACCCGTGTGTGGATTCAGCAGTCTGCAAACACTTTCTCTGCAGAGTCCCAAAACAGGCGTTTTCAGCCCATTACCGGCATATGGAAGAAACAGCAGTAAGCACAGGGAAATATCTGCATCTAAATCCAAAACGCAGCTATCTAACAGAACGGTTGTCAATGTGTGCACTCAACTTCCAGAGTTAAACCCGTGTGTGGATTCAGCAGTCTGCAAACACTTTCTCTGCAGAGTCCCAAAACAGGCGTTTTCAGCCCATTACCGGCATATGGAAGAAACAGCAGTAAGCACAGGGAAATATCTGCTTCTAAATCCAAAACGCAGCTATCTAACAGAACGGTTGTCAATGTGTGCACTCAACTTCCAGAGTTAAACCCGTGTGTGGATTCAGCAGTCTGCAAACACTTTCTCTGCAGAGTCCCAAAACAGGCGTTTTCAGCCCATTACCGGCATATGGAAGAAACAGCAGTAAGCACAGGGAAATATCTGCTTCTAAATCCAAAACGCAGCTATCTAACAGAACGGTTGTCAATGTGTGCACTCAACTTCCAGAGTTAAACCCGTGTGTGGATTCAGCAGTCTGCAAACACTTTCTCTGCAGAGTCCCAAAACAGGCGTTTTCAGCCCATTACCGGCATATGGAAGAAACAGCAGTAAGCACAGGGAAATATCTGCTTCTAAATCCAAAACGCAGCTATCTAACAGAACGGTTGTCAATGTGTGCACTCAACTTCCAGAGTTAAACCCGTGTGTGGATTCAGCAGTCTGCAAACACTTTCTCTGCAGAGTCCCAAAACAGGCGTTTTCAACCCATTACCGGCATATGGAAGAAACAGCAGTAAGCCCAGGGAAATATCTGCTTCTAAATCCAAAACGCAGCTCTCTAACAGAACGGTTGTCAATGTGTGCACTCAACTTCCAGAGTTAAACCCGTGTGTGGATTCAGCAGTCTGCAAACACTTTCTCTGCAGAGTCCCAAAGCAGGCGTTTTCAGCCCATTACCGGCATATGGAAGAAACAGCAGTAAGCACAGGGAAATATCTGCTTCTAAATCCAAAACGCAGCTATCTAACAGAACGGTTGTCAATGTGTGCACTCAACTTCCAGAGTTAAACCCGTGTGTGGATTCAGCAGTCTGCAAACACTTTCTCTGCAGAGTCCCAAAACAGGCGTTTTCAGCCCATTACCGGCATATGGAAGAAACAGCAATAAGCACAGGGAAATATCTGCTTCTAAATCCAAAACGCAGCTATCTAACAGAACGGTTGTCAATGTGTGCACTCAACTTCCAGAGTTAAACCCGTGTGTGGATTCAGCAGTCTGCAAACACTTTCTCTGCAGAGTCCCAAAACAGGCGTTTTCAGCCCATTACCGGCATATGGAAGAAACAGCAGTAAGCCCAGGGATATATGTGCTTCTAAATCCAAAACGCAGCTATCTAACAGAACGGTTGTCAATGTGTGCACTCAACTTCCAGAGTTAAACCCGTGTGTGGACTCAGCAGTCTGCAAACACTTTCTCTGCAGAGTCCCAAAACAGGCGTTTTCAGCCCATTACCGGCATATGGAAGAAACAGCAGTAAGCACAGGGAAATATCTGCTTCTAAATCCAAAACGCAGCTATCTAACAGAACGGTTGTCAATGTGTGCACTCAACTTCCAGAGTTAAACCCGTGTGTGGATTCAGCAGTCTGCAAACACTTTCTCTGCAGAGTCCCAAAACAGGCGTTTTCAGCCCATTACCGGCATATGGAAGAAACAGCAGTAAGCACAGGGAAATATCTGCTTCTAAATACAAAACGCAGCTATCTAACAGAACGGTTGTCAATGTGTGCACTCAACTTCCAGAGTTAAACCCGTGTGTGGATTCAGCAGTCTGCAAACTCTTTCTCTGCAGAGTCCCAAAACAGGCGTTTTCAGCCCGTTACCGGCATATGGAAGAAACTGCAGTAAGCACAGGGAAATATCTGCATCTAAATCCAAAACGCAGCTATCTAACAGAACGGTTGTCAATGTGTGCACTCAACTTCCAGAGTTAAACCCGTGTGAGGATTCAGCAGTCTGCAAACACTTTCTCTGCAGAGTCCCAAAACAGGCGTTTTCAGCCCATTACCGGCATATGGAAGAAACAGCAGTAAGCACAGGGAAATATCTGCTTCTAAATCCAAAACGCAGCTATCTAACAGAACGGTTGTCAATGTGTGCACTCAGCTTCCAGAGTTAAACCCGTGTGTGGATTCAGCAGTCTGCAAACACTTTCTCTGCAGAGTCCCAAAACAGCTGTTTTCAGCCCATTACCGGCATATGGAAGAAACAGCAGTAAGCACAGGGAAATATCTGCTTCTAAATCCAAAACGCAGCTATTTAACAGAACGGTTGTCAATGTGTGCACTCAACTTCCAGAGTTAAACCCGTGTGTGGATTCAGCAGTCTGCAAACACTTTCTCTGCAGAGTCCCAAAACAGGCGTTTTCAGCCCATTACCGGCATATGGAAGAAACAGCAGTAAGCCCAGGGCAATATCTGGTTCTAAATCCAAAACGCAGCTATCTAACAGAACGGTTGTCAATGTGTGCACTCAACTTCCAGAGTTAAACCCGTGTGTGGATTCAGCAGTCTGCAAACACTTTCTCTGCAGAGTCCCAAAACAGGCGTTTTCAGCCCATTACCGGCATATGGAAGAAACAGCAGTAAGCACAGGGAAATATCTGCTTCTAAATCCAAAACGCAGCTATCTAACAGAACGGTTGTCAATGTGTGCACTCAACTTCCAGAGTTAATCCCGTGTGTGGATTCAGCAGTCTGCAAACACATTCTCTGCAGAGTCCCAAAACAGGCGTTTTCAGCCCATTACCGGCATATGGAAAAAACAGCAGTAAGCCCAGGGAAATATCTGCTTCTAAATCCAAAACGCAGCTATCTAACAGAACGGTTGTCAATGTGTGCACTCAACTTCCAGAGTTAAACCCGTGTGTGGATTCAGCAGTCTGCAAACACTTTCTCTGCAGAGTCCCAAAACAGGCGTTTTCAGCCCATTACCGGCATATGGAAGAAACAGTAGTAAGCACAGGGAAATATCTGCTTCTAAATCCAAAACCCAGCTATCTAACAGAACGGTTGTCAATGTGTGCACTCAACTTCCAGAGTTAAACCCGTGTGTGGATTCAGCAGTCTGCAAACACTTTCTCTGCAGAGTCCCAAAACAGGCGTTTTCAGCCCATTACCGGCATATGGAAGAAACAGCAGTAAGCACAGGGAAATATCTGCTTCTAAATCCAAAACGCAGCTATCTAACAGAACGGTTGTCAATGTGTGCACTCAACTTCCAGAGTTAAACCCGTGTGTGGATTCAGCAGTCTGCAAACACTTTCTCTGCAGAGTCCCAAAACAGGCGTTTTCAGCCCATTACCGGCATATGGAAGAAATAGCAGTAAGCACAGGGAACTATCTGCTTCTAAATCCAAAACCCAGCTATCTAACAGAACGGTTGTCAATGTGTGCACTCAACTTCCAGAGTTAAACCCGTGTGTGGATTCATCAGTCTGCAAACACCTTCTCTGCAGAGTCCCAAAACAGGCGTTTTCAGCCCATTACCGGCATATGGAAGAAACAGCAGTAAGCACAGGGAAATATCTGCTTCTAAATCCAAAACGCAGCTATCTAACAGAACGGTTGTCAATGTGTGCACTCAACTTCCAGAGTTAAACCCGTGTGTGGATTCAGCAGTCTGCAAACACTTTCTCTGCAGAGTCCCAAAACAGGCGTTTTCAGCCCATTACCGGCATATGGAAGAAACAGCAGTAAGCCCAGGGAAATATCTGCTTCTAAATCCAAAACGCAGCTATCTAACAGAACGGTTGTCAATGTGTGCACTCAACTTCCAGAGTTAAACCCGTGTGTGGATTCAGCAGTCTGCAAACACTTTCTCTGCAGAGTCCCAAAACAGGCGTTTTCAGCCCATTACCGGCATATGGAAGAAACAGCAGTAAGCCCAGGGAAATATCTGCTTCTAAATCCAAAACGCAGCTATCTAACAGAACGGTTGTCAATGTGTGCACTCAACTTCCAGAGTTAAACCCGTGTGTGGATTCAGCAGTCTGCAAACACTTTCTCTGCAGAGTCCCAAAACAGGCGTTTTCAGCCCATTACCGGCATATGGAAGAAACAGCAGTAAGCACAGGGAAATATCTGCTTCTAAATCCAAAACCCAGCTATCTAACAGAACGGTTGTCAATGTGTGCACTCAACTTCCAGAGTTAAACCCGTGTGTGGATTCAGCAGTCTGCAAACACCTTCTCTGCAGAGTCCCAAAACAGGCGTTTTCAGCCCATTACCGGCATATGGAAGAAACAGCAGTAAGCACAGGGAAATATCTGCTTCTAAATCCAAAACGCAGCTCTCTAACAGAACGGTTGTCAATGTGTGCACTCAACTTCCAGAGTTAAACCCGTGTGTGGATTCAGCAGTCTGCAAACACTTTCTCTGCAGAGTCCCAAAACAGGCGTTTTCAGCCCATTACCGGCATATGGAAGAAACAGCAGTAAGCACAGGGAAATATCTGCTTCTAAATCCAAAACGCAGCTATCTAACAGAACGGTTGTCAATGTGTGCACTCAACTTCCAGAGTTAAACCCGTGTGTGGATTCAGCAGTCTGCAAACACTTTCTCTGCAGAGTCCCAAAACAGGCGTTTTCAGCCCATTACCGGCATATGGAAGAAACAGCAGTAAGCCCAGGGAAATATCTGCATCTAAATCCAAAACGCAGCTATCTAACAGAACGGTTGTCAATGTGTGCACTCAACTTCCAGAGTTAAACCCGTGTGTGGATTCAGCAGTCTGCAAACACTTTCTCTGCAGAGTCCCAAAACAGGCGTTTTCAGCCCATTACCGGCATATGGAAGAAACAGCAGTAAGCACAGGGAAATATCTGCTTCTAAATCCAAAACGCAGCTATCTAACAGAACGGTTGTCAATGTGTGCACTCAACTTCCAGAGTTAAACCCGTGTGTGGATTCAGCAGTCTGCAAACACTTTCTCTGCAGAGTCCCAAAACAGGCGTTTTCAGCCCATTACCGGCATATGGAAGAAACAGCAGTAAGCACAGGGAACTATCTGCTTCTAAATCCAAAACGCAGCTATCTAACAGAACGGTTGTCAATGTGTGCACTCAACTTCCAGAGTTAAACCCGTGTGAGGATTCAGCAGTCTGCAAACACTTTCTCTGCAGAGTCCCAAAACAGGCGTTTTCAGGCCATTACCGGCATATGGAAGAAACAGCAGTAAGCACAGGGAAATATCTGCTTCTAAATCCAAAACGCAGTTATCTAACAGGACGGTTGTCAATGTGTGCACTCAACTTCCAGAGTTAAACCCGTGTGTGGATTCAGCAGTCTGCAAACACTTTCTCTGCAGAGTCCCAAAACAGGATTTTTCAGCCCATTACCGGCATATGGAAGAAACAGCAGTAAGCCCAGGGAAATATCTGCTTCTAAATCCAAAACGCAGCTATCTAACAGAACGGTTGTCAATGTGTGCACTCAACTTCCAGAGTTAAACCCGTGTGTGGATTCAGCAGACTGCAAACACTTTCTCTGCAGAGTCCCAAAACAGGGGTTTTCAGCCCATTACCGGCATATGGAAGAAACAGCAGTAAGCCCAGGGATATATCTGCTTCTAAATCCAAAACGCAGCTCTCTAACAGAACGGTTGTCAATGTGTGCACTCAACTTCCAGAGTTAAACCCGTGTGTGGATTCAGCAGTCTGCAAACACTTTCTCTGCAGAGTCCCAAAACAGGCGTTTTCAGCCCATTACCGGCATATGGAACAAACAGCAGTAAGCACAGGGAAATATCTGCTTCTAAATCCAAAACGCAGCTATCTAACAGAACGGTTGTCAATGTGTGCACTCACCTTCCAGAGTTAAACCCGTGTGTGGATTCAGCAGTCTGCAAACACTTTCTCTGCAGTGTCCCAAAACAGGCGTTTTCAGCCCATTACCGGCATATGGAAGAAACAGCAGTAAGCACAGGGAAATATCTGCTTCTAAATCCAAAACGCAGCTATCTAACAGAACGGTTGTCAATGTGTGCACTCAACTTCCAGAGTTAAACCCGTGTGTGGATTCAGCAGTCTGCAAACACTTTCTCTGCAGAGTCCCAAAACAGGCGTTTTCAGCCCATTACCGGCATATGGAAGAAACAGCAGTAAGCCCAGGGATATATCTGCTTCTAAATCCAAAACGCAGCTATCTAACAGAATGGTTGTCAATGTGTGCACTCAACTTCCAGAGTTAAACCCGTGTGTGGATTCAGCAGTCTGCAAACACTTTCTCTGCAGAGTCCCAAAACAGGCGTTTTCAGCCCATTACCGGCATATGAAAGAAACAGCAGTAAGCACAGGGAAATAGCTGCTTCTAAATCCAAAACGCAGCTATCTAACAGAACGGTTGTCAATGTGTGCACTCAACTTCCAGAGTTAAACCCGTGTGTGGATTCAGCAGTCTGCAAACACTTTCTCTGCAGAGTCCCAAAACAGGCGTTTTCAGCCCATTACCGGCATATGGAAGAAACAGCAGTAAGCACAGGGAAATATCTGCTTCTAAATCCAAAACGCAGCTATCTAACAGAACGGTTGTCAATGTGTGCACTCAACTTCCAGAGTTAATCCCGTGTGTGGATTCAGCAGTCTGCAAACACATTCTCTGCAGAGTCCCAAAACAGGCGTTTTCAGCCCATTACCGGCATATGGAAAAAACAGCAGTAAGCACAGGGAAATATCTGCTTCTAAATCCAAAACGCAGCTATCTAACAGAACGGTTGTCAATGTGTGCACTCAACTTCCAGAGTTAAACCCGTGTGTGGATTCAGCAGTCTGCAAACACTTTCTCTGCAGAGTCCCAAAACAGGCGTTTTCAGCCCATTACCGGCATATGGAAGAAACTGCAGTAAGCACAGGGAAATATCTGCATCTAAATCCAAAACGCAGCTATCTAACAGAACGGTTGTCAATGTGTGCACTCAACTTCCAGAGTTAAACCCGTGTGAGGATTCAGCAGTCTGCAAACACTTTCTCTGCGGAGTCCCAAAACAGGCGTTTTCAGCCCATTACCGGCATATGGAAGAAACAGCAATAAGCACAGGGAAATATCTGCTTCTAAATCCAAAACGCAGCTATCTAACAGAACGGTTGTCAATGTGTGCACTCAGCTTCCAGAGTTAAACCCGTGTGTGGATTCAGCAGTCTGCAAACACTTTCTCTGCAGAGTCCCAAAACAGGTGTTTTCAGCCCATTACCGGCATATGGAAGAAACAGCAGTAAGCACAGGGAAATATCTGCTTCTAAATCCAAAACGCAGCTATTTAACAGAACGGTTGTCAATGTGTGCACTCAACTTCCAGAGTTAAACCCGTGTGTGGATTCAGCAGTCTGCAAACACTTTCTCTGCAGAGTCCCAAAACAGGCGTTTTCAGCCCATTACCGGCATATGGAAGAAACAGTAGTAAGCACAGGGAAATATCTGCTTCTAAATCCAAAACCCAGCTATCTAACAGAACGGTTGTCAATGTGTGCACTCAACTTCCAGAGTTAAACCCGTGTGTGGATTCAGCAGTCTGCAAACACTTTCTCTGCAGAGTCCCAAAACAGGCGTTTTCAGCCCATTACCGGCATATGGAAGAAACAGCAGTAAGTACAGGGAAATATCTGCTTCTAAATCCAAAACGCAGCTATCTAACAGAACGGTTGTCAATGTGTGCACTCAACTTCCAGAGTTAAACCCGTGTGTGGATTCAGCAGTCTGCAAACACTTTCTCTGCAGAGTCCCAAAACAGGCGTTTTCAGCCCATTACCGGCATATGGAAGAAACAGCAGTAAGCACAGGGAAATATCTGCTTCTAAATCCAAAACGCAGCTATCTAACAGAACGGTTGTCAATGTGTGCACTCAACTTCCAGAGTTAAACCCGTGTGTGGATTCAGCAGTCTGCAAACACTTTCTCTGCAGAGTCCCAAAACAGGCGTTTTCAGCCCATTACCGGCATATGGAAGAAATAGCAGTAAGCACAGGGAACTATCTGCTTCTAAATCCAAAACCCAGCTATCTAACAGAACGGTTGTCAATGTGTGCACTCAACTTCCAGAGTTAAACCCGTGTGTGGATTCAGCAGTCTGCAAACACCTTCTCTGCAGAGTCCCAAAACAGGCGTTTTCAGCCCATTACCGGCATATGGAAGAAACAGCAGTAAGCACAGGGAAATATCTGCTTCTAAATCCAAAACGCAGCTCTCTAACAGAACGGTTGTCAATGTGTGCACTCAACTTCCAGAGTTAAACCCGTGTGTGGATTCAGCAGTCTGCAAACACTTTCTCTGCAGAGTCCCAAAACAGGCGTTTTCAGCCCATTACCGGCATATGGAAGAAACAGCAGTAAGCACAGGGAAATATCTGCTTCTAAATCCAAAACGCAGCTATCTAACAGAACGGTTGTCAATGTGTGCACTCAACTTCCAGAGTTAAACCCGTGTGTGGATTCAGCAGTCTGCAAACACTTTCTCTGCAGAGTCCCAAACCAGGCGTTTTCAGCCCATTACCGGCATATGGAAGAAACAGCAGTAAGCCCAGGGAAATATCTGCATCTAAATCCAAAACGCAGCTATCTAACAGAACGGTTGTCAATGTGTGCACTCAACTTCCAGAGTTAAACCCGTGTGTGGATTCAGCAGTCTGCAAACACTTTCTCTGCAGAGTCCCAAAACAGGCGTTTTCAGCCCATTACCGGCATATGGAAGAAACAGCAGTAAGCACAGGGAAATATCTGCTTCTAAATCCAAAACGCAGCTATCTAACAGAACGGTTGTCAATGTGTGCACTCAACTTCCAGAGTTAAACCCGTGTGAGGATTCAGCAGTCTGCAAACACTTTCTCTGCAGAGTCCCAAAACAGGCGTTTTCAGCCCATTACCGGCATATGGAAGAAACAGCAGTAAGCCCAGGGAAATATCTGCTTCTAAATCCAAAACGCAGCTATCTAACAGAACGGTTGTCAATGTGTGCACTCAACTTCCAGAGTTAAACCCGTGTGTGGATTCAGCAGACTGCAAACACTTTCTCTGCAGAGTCCCAAAACAGGGGTTTTCAGCCCATTACCGGCATATGGAAGAAACAGCAGTAAGCCCAGGGATATATCTGCTTCTAAATCCAAAACGCAGCTCTCTAACAGAACGGTTGTCAATGTGTGCACTCAACTTCCAGAGTTAAACCCGTGTGTGGATTCAGCAGTCTGCAAACACTTTCTCTGCAGAGTCCCAAAACAGGCGTTTTCAGCCCATTACCGGCATATGGAACAAACAGCAGTAAGCACAGGGAAATATCTGCTTCTAAATCCAAAACGCAGCTATCTAACAGAACGGTTGTCAATGTGTGCACTCACCTTCCAGAGTTAAACCCGTGTGTGGATTCAGCAGTCTGCAAACACTTTCTCTGCAGTGTCCCAAAACAGGCGTTTTCAGCCCATTACCGGCATATGGAAGAAACAGCAGTAAGCACAGGGAAATATCTGCTTCTAAATCCAAAACGCAGCTATCTAACAGAACGGTTGTCAATGTGTGCACTCAACTTCCAGAGTTAAACCCGTGTGTGGATTCAGCAGTCTGCAAACACTTTCTCTGCAGAGTCCCAAAACAGGCGTTTTCAGCCCATTACCGGCATATGGAAGAAACAGCAGTAAGCCCAGGTATATATCTGCTTCTAAATCCAAAACGCAGCTATCTAACAGAATGGTTGTCAATGTGTGCACTCAACTTCCAGAGTTAAACCCGTGTGTGGATTCAGCAGTCTGCAAACACTTTCTCTGCAGAGTCCCAAAACAGGCGTTTTCAGCCCATTACCGGCATATGAAAGAAACAGCAGTAAGCACAGGGAAATAGCTGCTTCTAAATACAAAACGCAGCTATCTAACAGAACGGTTGTCAATGTGTGCACTCAACTTCCAGAGTTAAACCCGTGTGTGGATTCAGCAGTCTGCAAACACTTTCTCTGCAGAGTCCCAAAACAGGCGTTTTCAGCCCATTACCGGCATATGGAAGAAACAGCAGTAAGCACAGGGAAATATCTGCTTCTAAATCCAAAACGCAGCTATCTAACAGAACGGTTGTCAATGTGTGCACTCAACTTCCAGAGTTAATCCCGTGTGTGGATTCAGCAGTCTGCAAACACATTCTCTGCAGAGTCCCAAAACAGGCGTTTTCAGCCCATTACCGGCATATGGAAAAAACAGCAGTAAGCACAGGGAAATATCTGCTTCTAAATCCAAAACGCAGCTATCTAACAGAACGGTTGTCAATGTGTGCACTCAACTTCCAGAGTTAAACCCGTGTGTGGATTCAGCAGTCTGCAAACACTTTCTCTGCAGAGTCCCAAAACAGGCGTTTTCAGCCCATTACCGGCATATGGAAGAAACTGCAGTAAGCACAGGGAAATATCTGCATCTAAATCCAAAACGCAGCTATCTAACAGAACGGTTGTCAATGTGTGCACTCAACTTCCAGAGTTAAACCCGTGTGAGGATTCAGCAGTCTGCAAACACTTTCTCTGCAGAGTCCCAAAACAGGCGTTTTCAGCCCATTACCGGCATATGGAAGAAACAGCAATAAGCACAGGGAAATATCTGCTTCTAAATCCAAAACGCAGCTATTTAACAGAACGGTTGTCAATGTGTGCACTCAACTTCCAGAGTTAAACCCGTGTGTGGATTCAGCAGTCTGCAAACACTTTCTCTGCAGAGTCCCAAAACAGGCGTTTTCAGCCCATTACCGGCATATGGAAGAAACAGTAGTAAGCACAGGGAAATATCTGCTTCTAAATCCAAAACCCAGCTATCTAACAGAACGGTTGTCAATGTGTGCACTCAACTTCCAGAGTTAAACCCGTGTGTGGATTCAGCAGTCTGCAAACACTTTCTCTGCAGAGTCCCAAAACAGGCGTTTTCAGCCCATTACCGGCATATGGAAGAAACAGCAGTAAGCACAGGCAAATATCTGCTTCTAAATCCAAAACGCAGCTATCTAACAGAACGGTTGTCAATGTGTGCACTCAACTTCCAGAGTTAAACCCGTGTGTGGATTCAGCAGTCTGCAAACACTTTCTCTGCAGAGTCCCAAAACAGGCGTTTTCAGCCCATTACCGGCATATGGAAGAAATAGCAGTAAGCACAGGGAACTATCTGCTTCTAAATCCAAAACCCAGCTATCTAACAGAACGGTTGTCAATGTGTGCACTCAACTTCCAGAGTTAAACCCGTGTGTGGATTCAGCAGTCTGCAAACACCTTCTCTGCAGAGTCCCAAAACAGGCGTTTTCAGCCCATTACCGGCATATGGAAGAAACAGCAGTAAGCACAGGGAAATATCTGCTTCTAAATCCAAAACGCAGCTCTCTAACAGAACGGTTGTCAATGTGTGCACTCAACTTCCAGAGTTAAACCCGTGTGTGGATTCAGCAGTCTGCAAACACTTTCTCTGCAGAGTCCCAAAACAGGCGTTTTCAGCCCATTACCGGCATATGGAAGAAACAGCAGTAAGCACAGGGAAATATCTGCTTCTAAATCCAAAACGCAGCTATCTAACAGAACGGTTGTCAATGTGTGCACTCAACTTCCAGAGTTAAACCCGTGTGTGGATTCAGCAGTCTGCAAACACTTTCTCTGCAGAGTCCCAAACCAGGCGTTTTCAGCCCATTACCGGCATATGGAAGAAACAGCAGTAAGCCCAGGGAAATATCTGCATCTAAATCCAAAACGCAGCTATCTAACAGAACGGTTGTCAATGTGTGCACTCAACTTCCAGAGTTAAACCCGTGTGTGGATTCAGCAGTCTGCAAACACTTTCTCTGCAGAGTCCCAAAACAGGCGTTTTCAGCCCATTACCGGCATATGGAAGAAACAGCAGTAAGCACAGGGAAATATCTGCTTCTAAATCCAAAACGCAGCTATCTAACAGAACGGTTGTCAATGTGTGCACTCAACTTCCAGAGTTAAACCCGTGTGTGGATTCAGCAGTCTGCAAACACTTTCTCTGCAGAGTCCCAAAACAGGCGTTTTCAGCCCATTACCGGCATATGGAAGAAACAGCAGTAAGCACAGGGAAATATCTGCTTCTAAATCCAAAACGCAGCTATCTAACAGAACGGTTGTCAATGTGTGCACTCAACTTCCAGAGTTAAACCCGTGTGAGGATTCAGCAGTCTGCAAACACTTTCTCTGCAGAGTCCCAAAACAGGCGTTTTCAGCCCATTACCGGCATATGGAAGAAACAGCAGTAAGCACAGGGAAATATCTGCTTCTAAATCCAAAACGCAGTTATCTAACAGAACGGTTGTCGATGTGTGCACTCAACTTCCAGAGTTAAACCCGTGTGTGGATTCAGCAGTCTGCAAACACTTTCTCTGCAGAGTCCCAAAACAGGCGTTTT
Source organism: Aotus nancymaae (assembly GCF_030222135.1). Lineage (NCBI taxonomy): Eukaryota > Metazoa > Chordata > Mammalia > Primates > Aotidae > Aotus > Aotus nancymaae. The sequence continues at coordinate 28,647 of NW_026988644.1, forward strand.
CAGCCCATTACCGGCATATGGAAGAAACAGCAGTAAGCACAGGGAAATATCTGCTTCTAAATCCAAAACGCAGCTTTCTAACAGAACGGTTGTCAATGTGTGCACTCAACTTCCAGAGTTAAACCCGTGTGAGGTTTCAGCAGTCTGCAAACACTTTCTCTGCAGAGTCCCAAAACAGGCGTTTTCAGCCCATTACCGGCATATGGAAGAAACAGCAGTAAGCACAGGGAAATATCTGCTTCTAAATCCAAAACGCAGCTATCTAACAGAACGGTTGTCAATGTGTGCACTCAACTTCCAGAGTTAAACCCGTGTGAGGATTCAGCAGTCTGCAAACACTTTCTCTGCAGAGTCCCAAAACAGGCGTTTTCAGCCCATTACCGGCATATGGAAGAAACAGCAGTAAGCCCAGGGAAATATCTGCTTCTAAATCCAAAACGCAGCTATCTAACAGAACGGTTGTCAATGTGTGCACTCAACTTCCAGAGTTAAACCCGTGTGTGGATTCAGCAGTCTGCAAACACTTTCTCTGCAGAGTCCCAAAACAGGGGTTTTCAGCCCATTACCGGCATATGGAAGAAACAGCAGTAAGCCCAGGGATATATCTGCTTCTAAATCCAAAACGCAGCTCTCTAACAGAACGGTTGTCAATGTGTGCACTCAACTTCCAGAGTTAAACCCGTGTGTGGATTCAGCAGTCTGCAAACACTTTCTCTGCAGAGTCCCAAAACAGGCGTTTTTCAGCCCATTACCGGCATATGGAACAAACAGCAGTAAGCACAGGGAAATATCTGCTTCTAAATCCAAAACGCAGCTATCTAACAGAACGGTTGTCAATGTGTGCACTCACCTTCCAGAGTTAAACCCGTGTGTGGATTCAGCAGTCTGCAAACACTTTCTCTGCAGAGTCCCAAAACAGGCGTTTTCAGCCCATTACCGGCATATGGAAGAAACAGCAGTAAGCACAGGGAAATATCTGCTTCTAAATCCAAAACGCAGCTATCTAACAGAACGGTTGTCAATGTGTGCACTCAACTTCCAGAGTTAAACCCGTGTGTGGATTAAGCAGTCTGCAAACACCTTCTCTGCAGAGTCCCAAAACAGGCGTTTTCAGCCCATTACCGGCATATGGAAGAAACAGCAGTAAGCACAGGGAAATATCTGCTTCTAAATCCAAAACGCAGCTATCTAACAGAACGGTTGTCAATGTGTGCACTCAACTTCCAGAGTTAAACCCGTGTGTGGATTCAGCATTCTGCAAACACTTTCTCTGCAGAGTCCCCAAAACAGGCGTTTTCAGCCCATTACCGGCATATGGAAGAAACAGCAGTAAGCCCAGGGAAATATCTGCTTCTAAATCCAAAACGCAGCTATCTAACAGAACGGTTGTCAATGTGTGCACTCAACTTCCAGAGTTAAACCCGTGTGTGGATTCAGCAGTCTGCAAACACTTTCTCTGCAGAGTCCCAAAACAGGTGTTTTCAGCCCATTACCGGCATATGGAAGAAACAGCAGTAAGCACAGGGAACTATCTGCTTCTAAATCCAAAACCCAGCTATCTAACAGAACGGTTGTCAATGTGTGCACTCAACTTCCAGAGTTAAACCCGTGTGTGGATTCAGCAGTCTGCAAACACTTTCTCTGCAGAGTCCCAAAACAGGCGTTTTCAGCCCATTACCGGCATATGGAAGAAACAGCAGTAAGCACAGGGAAATATCTGCTTCTAAATCCAAAACGCAGCTATCTAACAGAACGGTTGTCAATGTGTGCACTCAACTTCCAGAGTTAAACCCGTGTGTGGATTCAGCAGTCTGCAAACACTTTCTCTGCAGAGTCCCAAAACAGGCGTTTTCAGCCCATTACCGGCATATGGAAGAAACAGTAGTAAGAACAGGGAAATATCTGCTTCTAAATCCAAAACCCAGCTATCTAACAGCACGGTTGTCAATGTGTGCACTCAACTTCCAGAGTTAAACCCGTGTGTGGATTCAGCAGTCTGCAAACACTTTCTCTGCAGAGTCCCAAAACAGGCGTTTTCAGCCCATTACCGGCATATGGAAGAAACAGCAGTAAGCACAGGGAAATATCTGCTTCTAAATCCAAAACGCAGCTATCTAACAGAACGGTTGTCAATGTGTGCACTCAACTTCCAGAGTTAAACCCGTGTGTGGATTCAGCAGTCTGCAAACACTTTCTCTGCAGAGTCCCAAAACAGGCGTTTTCAGCCCATTACCGGCATATGGAAGAAACAGCAGTAAGCACAGGGAACTATCTGCTTCTAAATCCAAAACGCAGCTATCTAACAGAACGGTTGTCAATGTGTGCACTCAACTTCCAGAGTTAAACCCGTGTGTGGATTCAGCAGTCTGCAAACACCTTCTCTGCAGAGTCCCAAAACAGGCGTTTTCAGCCCATTACCGGCATATGGAAGAAACAGCAGTAAGCACAGGGAAATATCTGCTTCTAAATCCAAAACGCAGCTATCCAACAGAACGGTTGTCAATGTGTGCACTCAACTTCCAGAGTTAAACCCGTGTGTGGATTCAGCAGTCTGCAAACACTTTCTCTGCAGAGTCCCAAAACAGGCGTTTTCAGCCCATTACCGGCATATGGAAGAAACAGCAGTAAGCCCAGGGAAATATCTGCTTCTAAATCCAAAACGCAGCTATCTAACAGAACGGTTGTCAATGTGTGCACTCAACTTCCAGAGTTAAACCCGTGTGTGGATTCAGCAGTCTGCAAACACTTTCTCTGCAGAGTCCCAAAACAGGCGTTTTCAGCCCATTACCGGCATATGGAAGAAACAGCAGTAAGCCCAGGGCAATATCTGCTTCTAAATCCAAAACGCAGCTATCTAACAGAACGGTTGTCAATGTGTGCACTCAACTTCCAGAGTTAAACCCGTGTGTGGATTCAGCAGTCTGCAAACACTTTCTCTGCAGAGTCCCAAAACAGGCGTTTTCAGCCCATTACCGGCATATGGAAGAAACAGCAGTAAGCACAGGGAAATATCTGCTTCTAAATCCAAAACGCAGCTATGTAACAGAACGGTTGTCAATGTGTGCACTCAACTTCCAGAGTTAAACCCGTGTGTGGATTCAGCAGTCTGCAAACACTTTCTCTGCAGAGTCCCAAAACAGGCGTTTTCAGCCCATTACCGGCATATGGAAGAAACAGCAGTAAGCACAGGGAAATATCTGCTTCTAAATCCAAAACGCAGCTATCTAACAGAACGGTTGTCAATGTGTGCACTCAACTTCCAGAGTTAAACCCGTGTGTGGATTCAGCAGTCTGCAAACACTTTCTCTGCAGAGTCCCAAAACAGGCGTTTTCAGCCCATTACCGGCATATGGAAGAAACAGTAGTAAGAACAGGGAAATATCTGCTTCTAAATCCAAAACCCAGCTATCTAACAGCACGGTTGTCAATGTGTGCACTCAACTTCCAGAGTTAAACCCGTGTGTGGATTCAGCAGTCTGCAAACACTTTCTCTGCAGAGTCCCAAAACAGGCGTTTTCAGCCCATTACCGGCATATGGAAGAAACAGCAGTAAGCACAGGGAAATATCTGCTTCTAAATCCAAAACGCAGCTATCTAACAGAACGGTTGTCAATGTGTGCACTCAACTTCCAGAGTTAAACCCGTGTGTGGATTCAGCAGTCTGCAAACACTTTCTCTGCAGAGTCCCAAAACAGGCGTTTTCAGCCCATTACCGGCATATGGAAGAAACAGCAGTAAGCACAGGGAACTATCTGCTTCTAAATCCAAAACGCAGCTATCTAACAGAACGGTTGTCAATGTGTGCACTCAACTTCCAGAGTTAAACCCGTGTGTGGATTCAGCAGTCTGCAAACACCTTCTCTGCAGAGTCCCAAAACAGGCGTTTTCAGCCCATTACCGGCATATGGAAGAAACAGCAGTAAGCACAGGGAAATATCTGCTTCTAAATCCAAAACGCAGCTATCCAACAG